>NC_056705.1:18925118-18955118 GCF_018831695.1 Puntigrus tetrazona | reverse complement strand
AAATTTTGAAGTTAGTCAACATTTGAATAATGTTCCAAATAACTGAAATAAATAAACCATCAACTGTCTGGTTGTGAAGCATACTTGCTTGTATATCATGGAACTAAACTAGGCAAGGACACAATCCACATCATAATATATTATAGCAGATAACAATATCTAGTCACACAGTACTTTAGAAAACTAGACCTTTGCTTTTAAAGCTTACTGTTACAAGTGAAAATTAACCCAATACTTCCTGAAAGACAAACTAAACAATTTTTAACAATTTTTATTTTTATTCATACAGTGAAGGACCGTCCAAAACAACCAATCTTTATAATAATGTGTTCCACAGCACAAAGACGGTTATACAGGTTTTGAAAACATGAGGGTCAGTAAATGTTTTGCATTTTATTGAACTATCATTTTAAACAAATACAGTAAACATAAGTAATTTTGTGAGCATTTGAATAAATAAAACACCAACAAGGTGCTGGTATGAGCAAATGATTTATACTGAATACTGAAATCTGTATTTTAAACTTTTTTCTTGTTTGTTTGGGGGCACTTAATAATAATTTTTAAAATGTACACAGTGGCAGTTCCACGTAAAACTACAAAAAAGAGGTTATCACGATTGTCAATAAAGCGCAAGAACCTTTGAGATTTAGGTTCTTTAAGGATGAGATAACATACAGGCTCTAAACATGTAATAACTGTAAACCTTAGTTACTCATAAATAAGCCATTGATAAGAAAATATATAAATACACATAATTTAACATGTCACTTGACCCAGTTACCATTAGCCCACGGGAATGGTAAGTTCAAGTTCTGCCTTTATAGAAGAGTAAAAATTATCAGTATATAGTCTACAAAATAAATGTAATTAAAGAAAATTTGAAGAAAGATGTGTGAAAGAATGTGTGAAGAAGCAGATAAAACATGAAACTAAATGCATGACAATTACATTTTTTTTAATTAACTTTTGTTCTTTTCTTTGCAGACTGTCTTTCTCCGAAAATGTTTTTAGGGTCCTTCTCAGTATCTCACTGAGTTTATGGTTCTGTCACGCTAAACTAAGTATACCTAGAAATTAATTCAATTCTAAATAATCACTATGAGTTCTGACTCACATTACAACATCCCAGTCATTCCTTTTAATGTTCTTTCTACAGTGGGAGCTATGTATGTAATACAAGAAGAAGCACCATGCATTAACATCAGCAATACCAACACCAACCATGAGTTGGAAAAACTTCTGGACAGAATTAAATATGTTGCTCAAGCTGCAAAGAAATTCGTGACAAATACCATGTTTTTGATGGTACGATCTTTTCTATTTATTTTTGCTATCTTAAGCACCAAACTGCGTTCATTTGACTTAAAATGCTTGCGCTCAATCAGACGGCCTGTACTATCTGGTCTCCTCAAGAGGAGTCCTTTACCAGACGTTCTGTGATATGACCACTGCTGGCGGCGCGGCTGGACGCTGGTGGCCAGTGTTCATGAAAACAACATGTTCGGAAAGTGTACTGTTGGGGATCGCTGGTCTAGTCAGCAGGGCAGCAACCCAAACCGGCCTGAGGGTGATGGGACATGGGCAAACACAGTCACATTCGGAGCTGCAGAAGCTGCCACAAGTGATGATTATAAGGTTGTTTTTTAATTACATTTATGGTTTTACAGCAATGGTTTAACCAAGGACACTAAGACATTGAACTGACAATTATGTCTATTTTCTTTTTTTTCACAGAATCCTGGATATCATGACATTGTGGCACAGGATGTGTCTGTGTGGCATGTTCCTAATAATATTGAGCTGGAACACTGGACCATTGCTTCCATCCTGCGATACCACACTGAAAATACCTTCCTAAGCCTCTCACGGGGAAACCTTTTCAATTTATTTTAAGGTCAGATAAACTGTTTTGAGTTTTACTTTTAGGACAATTAGCTTGTTTTTAACTCATCTGTTAACATTAATTAATAAAATACAACCATTGTTAGTTCATGTTTGTTCACAGTGCATTAACTAATGTCAACAAACACAACTTGGGATTTTAATAATGCATTAGTAAATGCTGAAATTAGCATTAAGATTAATAAATGCTGTAGAATTCTTATTCATTCTTAGTTCATATTAACCATTTTTGCTAACTGATGTTAACTAATGAACTTATTGTAAGGTGTTACCAATAAATGTTTAGAGACACATACAGAATTTGTTTCTCATCTTCATTTTTACAGAAATTTCCTGTGAGGTATGGAATTGGCACATGTAAAGTTGATAATGGACCTGCAATTCCAATAGTATATGACACTGGAAATAAGGATTACACCCAAAGTCTGTATGGTCCTTTAATGAAAAGTACGGGAATATTACTCTATAACTTATATTACTTATTACATTATGTATTCATGTTTTCATAATATAAAACTCTATACAAAGAAAGCAATATACAGGGATCTATCATGACAGGTTGTAGATATTGAGTGGAGCATAAATCATCAATAATGTATTTTCTTCTTTTTTCCAAGCACAATTCGAGACTGGATTCATCACATTCAGAGTCTTCAACAAAGAACAGGCAGCCATGGCTCTTTGTTCAGGAGTTAAACCAACCAGTTGTCCCACAGTTGAACATGTGAGTTTAAAATATAATATGGATAATTTATGACAATATCCATAGACGGCATTAGTGCCAGTGGACGTTTTTCTGGCAAGCAGACAGAAAGGCAAAAACATGTCTTAAAGAAAACCTATTATTCTGCTTTTTTTACAAGACAGAAAATAAGTCTCTGATAATCACAGAGTGTTTATGTAAAGTTTTAGTTCAAATTACCCCACAGATAATTTTTCGTTCTAGTTTTGTGCAAGTTGCTATTATTGGGGTATGTGCTAAAATGCAATTTTTGTATTTGTCTCTTTAAATGCAAATAAGCTGGTGATGCCGGCCCCCTTTTCAGAAGCGAATTCTTCCACCCGAAGTTATGTAGAACTGTTTTTAAGTCAGATATTCTCTGGTTATGCAGTTTTAGTAATGCACTAATATTTTTGCAGTTCTGTATTGGTGGAGGTGGACACTTCCCTCAGGAGGCCCCTAGACAGTGTGGGACTTTACAAGTTTCGACTGGGATGGCTATGGCACTCATATAGACCACAGTGCTTCCTCGAGAGATAACTGAAGCAGCTGTACTTCTCTTTATCGCTGAGACTTTGAAACCAAAATCACCAGCTTCATTTCCATCTGTCCGGATATACCACATTAATAAACATTTGAATGTTACATGCACAATTATGTATTATGATGTATACATCCATCATATTGGTCAGTAATTTCTTATTTGATAGATGCAGAAAAGTGTGAATCATATTTGAGGATGTTTCGTGTCACATTTATCTTTCATTTTAGCTTGTATGTGATGCACGAGGGTATGTGTCCTATGATGTGAGAGCAAAATGAATTAAATGAATTAAAAATAACCTCTAACTTTGAAGATAAAGTTTTCTCATGCTATTTGTGACTCCAAGAATGAAGATAACATTTTCTCATGTAAGATAGTTGTGTGTTTTCCCATGTTTCTGTGTGTGCCTTTAGATCTGTAACACAGCGTTTCAGAAAAAGAACATCGTACCAACAGTAACATATGGTGGTGGTAGTGTGATGATCTGGGGTTTTGCTTCAGGACCTGGAAGACTTGCTGTGATAAATGGAACCATGAATTCTGCTGTCTAGCAAAAAATCCTGAAGGACAATGTCCGGCCATCTGTTTAAGCATGAACTTAAAAAGGCAGTTTATGCTCGAAAACCCTCCAACGTGGCTGAATTACAATTCTACAAAAGATGAGGGGGCCATAATTCCTCCAGAGCGCTGTAACAGACTTACTGCTAGTTTATCACAAACGCTTGATTGCAGTTGTTGCTGCTAAGGAGGCCCAACCAGTTATTAGTTATTAGTTCAGGGGGCAAGCACTTTTTCACACAGGGCAATGTGGGTTTGGATTTCGTTTCCTTTTATAGTAAACCCCTTCAATTAAAAACTGCATGTTGTGTTTACTTCTGTTACCTTTGATTAATAATTAAATTTGTTTGATGATCTGAAACATGTGTCACACAACATGTGACAAACATACAAAAATAACCAGGAACACTTTTTTTACACCACTGTACATCCATTCTGTTAAAAAAAAAAAATGCAGCTGTGAAATGTATTATATTGTAGCCTAATAAAACAGACATTTAACAAATATATCACTATAAATAACAATTTAAAATTCCTTATTATAGCATTAAATGGCAACTTTATACATACATATGGACACAAATTTGCATTTTGCCTTCCGTGTTAGTGAATGTTTTCCATGATTTGACCATATTGCTAATAGGTTTCTGCAAATATGTAACTATTGTTATTGTTTTGTGTAATACATGTGTCAGCATCCCACTCCCTGCAGTTATTCTCCATGCCTCTAGAGGCCCCTGTGTTCCCCTGCCTTAGTTCTTCCTCGTGTGTCCTTGTTTAGTGATATCTAGTTCACCTGTGCCTTGTTTACCATTGGGTATTTAAGTTGTGATTTTCTCCTCTGTTCTTCACTTTGTTTTTTTTTTTTTTTTTTTTTTTTTTTTTTGAGTCGTTACTGTGAGTTGCTGCGTTGTATTTCCTAGTTCCTCAAGCTACCGCTCTATTAAGTTATTAGGGTGTTTTTTCCTTATGCAGTTTACTGATTTAGTTTTTCCCCCCGTGAAGTTTTTATTTTTCCAAGTACTTTCTTTCTGTTGTTTGCACTGTTAAGTTTACCTCGGTCCAAGGACTTTTGTTGGAATTATTTTTTTTTTTTTTTCGTGCAAGATTTTTTTTTTAATTAAATCTACATTGCTTGGAGCTCTGCCTGAAGTGTTTCCTTTGGGTCCAACATTACTCCTCTTGTGGCTAAGCGGTAAATCGTTTGACCACCACACCAGAGACCTGAGTGCAAGCCTGGTCGTGACAACATGTTTTATGAAAACTTTTTTTTTTTTTTTTTTAATTTAGTCTTCAGTTTACCTTCAACTGAAACCCATTTTATAGTGTTGACTGTTTATTCTTGGCAAGATACTGCAGTATCTTAAACTGGATGAGTCATTATTTTATAGAATGTAAAAAGAAAAATTGGGTCCCATGCAAAAATTAAATTAGAAACTTGACTGAAATTTATTTTCAGTGGATGGGGGATTAGATATGGATGCTAGCTGAAGTCATTAACACAAATTTCAGCATTCATGGTCTGACATTGGTTACTATACAAGCTTGTTTCCATCACATAAAGTAAAAACAGTAATTGTGACCTCTTTCTCACAATTCAGTGAGTCTTCTGATGCAGACCTTATCAGAATTGGGAAATACTGTAAGTTTACAATTTGTAAAAAAACTGTAAAACTTAACTCAAGCACTGCTCTCAAATCATAAACAGTGATCAAAATTATATACACTTTCAAGCAGTCAGTAAACTATAAACCAAAAATAGAAAACGCATTATTCAAAAACATATAGTTCTCAGGGAGAACAAAATGTTTAATCTCAAAAATATTTTTTCTGTTATTGTCTTTTGAATGAAAACATGTTCTATCATAGTTCTTTAAACTGATTGTGTTCAATTACATGTGTTCTCTGTTTGTATTTGATTGTTGCCACTTGTGTTTATCAGTATGGATGACAGGCGTAGAGTGCAGAGTGTGTGTTAAGAATGTGTTTGGAGTTTTGCTGAAAAGTCTGCTGAGTGAGATCTGCAAATTGTGTTTTAACATGTGAAATGGTATTGACAACAGAATGCACAATTAGCTAAATTAGGTTAGGCAACTTTGTTCAGCCAATGGGTTTTAGTGTATTAGCAATTGAGAAAAACTGTACTGAAAGTAAAGCACTGAAATCTGTTTTGCACATTTGAAATACACTGATAACTACCAAAAAGCAGATGGTGATGAGAAAGTCACATGACGAACTAAAACCCATCACAAGCAGCTTTTGAATATGAATGTATATAGAAGGAGCTCAGTGTCATTCACACAAGCAATAAACACCATCATGGTGAGACTCATTAAACTGAAATATGCAAAAATAAACATTAATATCAAAACTACACACCAACTTCAAACTTTTAGGTCAGTGTCAAGTTTTAGTTAAAAATACCTTATTCTTATTTTTTAGAATCTAATCTTTGGCCTCAGATTACACAAAAGAGCTGTGAAATACACAGACTATTTTCTTGACTAAAGAACACTAGTGAGATAAAAACACTGTAGGCGGGTACCCAAAAGTATAAAAGGGTACCCTGCTGAACACGTCACCAACTCAGTTGTCATGGCAAAGGGACACAACATCTTGTTCCCTTCAGGAAACCATGGTTACATAAATAAACCCAAGATGTCCCCCTTTAGGAACTCAACTCTCCGTCCTAATGGGCACTGGGGAACAATATCCAATCATGTCATGCTGAAGCACATACCTGTCCAGCTGGTGAGAGAGCATCAAGAAGGTGACAGACATATACCAAACATTTCCTCTGGAAAGTACTGATATCTCCAGGTCGCTCACACATAACTTGGTACAAACAAGGCAAAAAATCTAAATGAAAAGAGTTTGGGTGGGATGGCCCTAACTGAAGCTACCAAAACCAACCCTCCTCAGACAGCTGTGCTACGTAGAGTAATGGTAGCCATATACATAATACCAAAGCTCAAACAAGATTCACTGACTGAGAGAGCATGTGAAATCCCTGATCCAGCAGAAGCGCCTTGAGAGCAACCTTAAGCAAGGCTGACTGCAGAGGTTTGAAAGGGGGTGTCAGGGCATCTAGGACCCGAGACAAGTCCCAGGCGGGGATAGTGTTCAAGCGGGAGGTCTTGCACAAGAAGAAATTTAACCAATAAATTATTCTTGTCAACCTGCTGTTTGTCAATACCGTTATGAAAGGCTGAGATCGCAGCTATGTAGACTTTGAGCATGAAGGGCCTGAGGTATCCAAGTGCTCTTGTAAGAATGACAGAATGAATGCTATTGGGCAGGTTGCTGGATCTATGTTCTTTGAGCTGCATCAATTTGTAAAAATTTTGGGTGTACAGGCGCCTGGTAAGACGGGGCTCTTGCTTCAGAAATGGTTCTCATTGCTTTGCTGAGTTAACGATGCTGAAGTGGGCAGGGCTCTGTTGAGTTTAACAGACATGCAGGTCCACAGTGTCAGGTTGTGGTGCCAGATTGAGCCGTTCACTTAAGAAAGGAGGTCCTCTTCAGGGAATAGGCCATGGAGGCTCAATAGCATCTCAGGAGGGTTGTATTGGCCATTTTTTAGCGCCAGCTAGCAAAACCAGTTCCTTCCCTTACTGATTCTGCACAGTACCTGATGCAAGATTTTCACTGGAGGAAAAGCTTGAACTCTCTCAAGGGTGGGCAAGCGTCTTCTCCCAGAGTGGGGAGTTCGCTCAAGGAAAAAAACTTGACAGCGCAGTGGACAACAAGTGTTCTCCACAGATGTGAAGAGAGGTCTGCCCCTCAGTTTGTCTGAATATATTCCATATCATGACCACAGTCTGGGGTGCAGTCTTCCCTCCCCTGAATCACTCTTTGTCTTGATAACATATCCACTTAGCGTGGTTCAGGTGACTGGGGACATGGACTGCATAAAAGCGATGAGATATTGATCAGCCACAGTAACATTCTTTAAACATGTTGTGCCCAGGCCCAGGTGCTGCAAGGTGGCTGATGACAATATTGTGACTACAAGCTCGCTCACTGAGGTGCCATAATTAACCAGTCGTCCAAGTAGTTCTCTACTCGTATTCCCATCAGTCAAAGAGAGGAGAGGGCGGCAGAATTTGTTTCAGTGATCATTTTGAACTAGCGTTTCGCTAAATCACACGTCACTTTTCGGGAACTAAAAATAACGGCTGTAAAAACCTGCTACGCATTCCTCTGGCCGCCAGCCAAAGCGGAGGCAAAAAAAGGCTTCGTGATCCGCTGGAGGAGCCACGCGCATCTTCAGACTTGCCCGAGCTGCGTCAGAGTGCTCTCTAAATCAGAACTATCTGAAACGCACGACAAAAACGTAAAATTTTTAATCATACAAAGAAAATAAGGAAAAGATTGAGAGTGAAATAATCAGACGTAACCTTTATTTTATCTACGAAAAGCTTAAAGTGCCCGCTTCCAGCGGCGGGTTGCGTTTACGGGCAGGATGACCGCAGCACGATTACACACATTTATTACACACTATTACTCTATGTTGCACAGACTGTTGACTGCAAATTTTAGACAGCATTTTCAGCTTTGTACTGTTTGTCAATACAAAAGAAAAGACAAGATCGTTTTATTAGAAATGTAGTAATGAAACGCCCCTTAAACAAGACAGTACATGAAGAATATGCAGGTTCTTTTTACGGTTCTTACACTGTTCATCAGGAAAGCAAATTCTCATCTACATCAGTGTCTTTCCTGCAGTGCAGCCAGCCTTTCCTTTTAGTAGTAAGAAGTCAAGATTCACCTGAGAGCAATTCATAAATATGAATCAACCTATTTGACAAATTACATCATAAATGCAAAAAATGTATAACAGCGATAAGGCAGTTCCATAACACAGAGATGTGCTCAATGTACTGTATGGAATAACCTTTCTCCTTTTGTTTGCAAAGTACAAACATGTTTTCATGGATCCCTTCTCAGCCTCTCACTCTCACTGAATTTATGGTTCTGTGAGGCAGCATTAAGTGAGTGTATTTTTCATTTAAAATGATTTTATCTAACTTCATATCACAATGTATTACCCCTATGTCTTTATGTTTAATATTTGCTTTACTCAACAAGAAGCACCACATATGTATGGATCAGACAACATCAACCTGAAGTTGTAAAACTGCAGGCAGAGTTAAATGCTGCTTTCGAAGCTGCAAAGAAATTAAGTGAAGTATCCGTTTTTGATGGTATGATCTTTTCTATTTATTTTGCTATCTTAAGCACCAAACTGCGTTCAGTTGACTTAAAAATGCTTGCGTTCAATCAGAGCTGGCCTGTACTATCGGTCTCCTCCAAGAGAGTCCTTTACCAGACGTTGTGATATGACCACTGCCGGCGGCGGCTGGGCGCCTGGTGGCCAGTGTTCGCAGAAACAACATGTTTGGAAAGTGTACTGTTGGGGATCGCTGGTCTAGTCAGCAGGGCCTTAAACTGGCCTGAAATTGATGAGACATGGGGCAAACACAGTCACATTGCCGGGCTGCAGAAGCTGCCACAAGTGATGATTATAAGGTTGTTTTTATTACATTATTGGTACAGCCATGGCTCCAAAGTAAAGGATATTAAGACAATCAAAATTATGCTTATCTACAATCTGAAACTTAACAAAACTGTATTATATAAAGCACTATATAAATAAACGTGACTTTGCCAATAGAATCCTGGATATCCACGACATTTGTAGCACAGGACATATCTGTAATGGCATGTTTCCTAATAATATTGAGCTGGAACACTGGAAAACTGCCTGCATCCTGAGATACCACACACTGAAAACCACTTCTTAACCTTACGGGAGAAACCTTTTCCAATTTATTCAAGTCAGTAAACTTTTAAACAGCATTTTAAGTTTGAAACATTTACAGACATATAGGCACAGCTAAAGCAGATGTTTTCTTGTTTCCAGAAATTTCCTGTGAGGTTTGGAATAGGCACATACATCGTTGATAATGGACTCACAATTCCAATAGTGTATGATACCAGAGTAAATGTCAAACAAATATCTGTATGGTCCTCATTCAGGGTATGTAAATACATCTTGAAACAATATTTTCAAATGTTTTAAAAGAAAGAAATTAAATTGACTGACCAGTCATAATAACTTTTTATTATTCAGTGATGCCTTTATCAAGCCATCATCACTTTTGTAAGCCGGATTACTTACCTTATTTGTATGTGGTTGATCTACCATGACAGATCATCCTCAGTATATTTTATTGCATACTACTTTTGAGAATGTTGAGCCAGGATTCATCGCATTCAGGGTCTTCAATACTTGAAAAAGGCAGCTATGGCTTTGTTAGGGGCGTTAAACCAACTGGTTGTCACACGATACGTGGGTCAATATAACATGAATGATTTTTAACAACATTAATAGACAAGAATTGTTACATAATAATTTGGAAGGCAATATTTCATGGATTAGTATAAAATGAAGAGCAAATGCATTTACAATACCTGTTACTACAAAAATAAATCTACAGAACTACAGTGATGTTATTTGAAGAACTGCATGCTGTGTTGCTAGCAATGTGCTCATATGTTGCAGTTCTGTATTGGTGAAGTGGACACTTTCCTGAGGCCGACCCTAGACAGTGTGGGGACTTTACAAGCTACGACTGGGATGGTTGTGGTACTAATGCAGGATGGAGTGCTTTGAGAGATAACTGAAGCAGCTGTATTTCTGTTTCTCGTTGACACCTGATTGGTCTAATGTTTTACATTGGGTGCACCTGAATGTTACATACACACAATTACTTTCAAAATGTATTTCATTACAATATATATCCTTTATTAATCTTTACTTTTAAGAATGCATTTGCATGAGCGTTTGTCACTGATGAAAAATAGCCATATTTACATCTAACATGCTTTCAGTGTTCCATTTTTTTATAATTGTTTTAAAGTGGAACAAATGTATACTGTTTCAATAAAACAATACTTATCAACAAGTTGTAGTCTACAAGTCATTTTAACATTTTCTTTTTTGCATACATTTGTGTATATAGCATTTAAGTGCTATCATTACGTTTCATTTCAAACACTCATTCTTTTTCATTTCTTTATTAGATATTTTATTTTATATTCTTGGACAGTTATATTTTATATACATGATAAAACATTAGAGAGAATAGGGATCCCTAGCCACAACACATCTGCAAATGTTTCAAAATGTTTCCTTAGCATTGTAAAACACTCCTTATCATTTGATGTTACGGGAAGGTGAACAATATTCTTATGGGAAATGAATGAATGTACAGTAAGCATGCCCTTTCTCAAAAGGCTACTTGTTGAGAGTGTAAACATGTTGAGATGTGCTGCTCAGTCATGGGGTTAACTGGGCTGATGTCGCACTAGAGGCCTTTGTCTCATGAAAGCAAACAACTACAGAATTTGTGTAACGAAGAACCTGTATATTTACAAAATTCAAGTTTGTATCACTACAATATAAAAAAGTGCATCAATATTTAAAAAGTAGAGATATTAAATATTTCACCTCTATTGTTATTTAAAGTCTGAAAAATAAGCATATAGAAAAACATAAAATGCTGATGTATAATTATTTAGAGTATTAGAGGAGAATACTTCTTTACAAATTGTAGTAAAGTCACAACAGTTCATTTTCTATTCAATAAGTGTACTGCAAAGAAACAGGCTACATACTCAGTGCTAATAAGCCTAGTAAATACATATAATATAGGCATTACAATAAAATGCTAACTTTTGCACTTTTTGCCTCAAGATGCCCTTTTTTCCAGATGTCAGAAGAAGCACCAGAAAACATGGCTGTTTTATAGAGTTACAGCCTTTGAGGTTTCTCTTGTATATTTGCAGAGTCAGACATTGGGGAATTGATCAAAGTAAAATGACTGCGTTTCCAAGACCCTGTGAAAAAAGCTTTCTTTCGTTCATCTTCTTGAGTGTCTGCGTAAGACTGCCCTCAACATGTCATGTGAGGTTGCAGATCTGGAGCGAGAGGTGAGATGGAGACCGTCTGCAGAATTCGGCTCAGTAAGCAGTGCAGGCATGGCGAGGCCGTCATTGCAGTGTTTTTCATGGATTTGAACAGCAGGTCGTCCAGTGCACAGAGCAAATCCCTCCTTTCTTCATTGCCTCAAGTCCTGTTTTCTCTCTTTCTCCCTTTTTCTCTCTCTGACAGAGCGTCTAATGTTGCTGTTGGATGGTCTGAGATGTAGGCCTATCTGAACCCTCTCGGGCAGCCTGCGTTATCGCTCTTCCATCATCTTGCCGTTAGCCTCATTCTCAGTCCTCGCCTTTTCTGCCTTTGACCTAACTATCAGGCGAAAAACAAAAGATGTACAAATGATTAGAATCCACCCGACCACCATCAATTCACGCTTGAAAAAGAGGACATTACCTTCAAAGTGCAAAATGAGTAGTGAGAGGGTAACAGGCCTCCAAGTGTACTGCCTATAGCCTTGATCAGATGGGAACACGGTAATCCTCCTCTTTCCTGATCTCTAGGATTATCTGAAAATAAAAAACAAAGACAAATATACAAGCTGGGTTCCTCAGAGCTCATTTCTCTCTATATCTTGGTACTGGTTTTCCTGTCCTAAAAGAGACATCACATTTCATATTATATCTGCAGCCGGTTCAGATTTCCTAATGTCGGTACATATGCCTGGCACTGCCATCGCAACTACAGATGGCAGCACCGCACAGCAATACAGAGAAAGTTGAACTGTGCTGGTCCTTTCGGTCCCCCTTGGCTCCAGGTTCTTTTACTGTGGTGAAACAACACAGACAGTAGCTCACCAGAGACACGCTGATGTGTAAAGGGTAGAGTTCTAGCACCTACCAGTTGTATGAAGTCAAATATTCAGCAATGTTAGCATAAGGACGTTTATGTTACATGCTTGTGTACAATAGTTCTAAACTCTGTCTGACAGATGAATGAAAACACATCATTTGTCAATGTTTTAGTCTCTCAAAAAATTGCCAAGGATGGACAAGCACATCTTCCCCTAAATTCAGTCATGGATTTACGTTTGTCAGCAATGTTTCTGTAACGTGGCTTTCTGTAAATGCTGATGGGTATGGGGGTGAGCTCACATGTCTGACCGGTCTCTTGAGCAGAAACATAGGGCTGGATGGGTTCAGTTCCACTGGGAGCTGTCGTCACCAGCTCAAGGGTTTTGAACTGGCTGCGTGACAAGAAAAGCAGTTTCAGTTTCTCTGACAGATGCTTACACAGTGGATGAAAGCTGCCTAATTAAAACCGCATTAACATTTTTAATTTAACAGTCCACTTATAGCAGTCATTATGGTAATTAACTATATTAACTATACTGACATTTAATAACTACAATTTATTAGTGCTGTCATGATTAGAAACGCATCCAAAAAAAAAAAAGTGTTAACATAACATATGTGTGTATTGATTATTATGTATATATAATTAAATTGTTCATATAATTTATATTTTAATAAATATATATTATTTATAAACATAACATTTTTCTTAAATGTATGTGTGTACTACATAATAAATACACAGTGCAAACACATATTATATTAACAATAAACTTTTATTTTAAATCTTAATAAATGATTGGATGCTACTAATGAGTAGATCATTTGACAGCACTACTAATTAAACAAATAATATTTCTTACTTTCAAACAATAGATCCTGTTACCTAAACCTTGCCTTATTCTTGCAGAAATATTTTAAGATGTTAGGTTTAAAAATAAATGCCACCTGCTTTGACTTTTTACTGCAGACATTTAAGTGTCCAAATTACTTTCTGGTGTCAGCTGTAGAGATTCAAAGTGTGTGTGTGTGTGTGTGTGTTTTTTTTTTGTTTGTTTTTTAGGCGAGAGAAAAAGAGATGAAAAGTACAAGATGTAATCAAAGGCAAGATTATATTATGTCATGTACCATGACTTCTTTCTCAATTACTGAGTCTGATCATAGTTTTGCAGTGGTTTTGGGATATCCTCCTCTCGACCAAAGCCTCCATCCTGCGTGTGAACACTGATTACAAGTTCTCACATTATATTGCTTCATTCTTATCAGGCTGTTGCAGTCACTGCTCTCTCACCTCGTGCAGTGCATCAATACGGAGGTCACAATTTTCCTTTGACGTCTCTGTAGGAAGGCAGGTTGGCGGTACACTGCACTGGCACCGTCAGGTGTTGGAGTAGTTCTGTGCAAAGGAGCAGGAACATTTCTCTCTAAAGTGTTAATCTTACTGATGAAACCCAGTGCTTGTGGTGAGATCTGATGTGCATTAGAGCTGCATTACAAAGCTCCTACCTCAGACATACAAGAATCTTCAAAAACATTTCTAGGGTGGTTGAAGATGAACTAGATTTACCAATGTTCATGACACAATTTATTAAACTCAAGTGGCTTTATTCAGAGTACAAAACCAACTATTTTGCAAAGGAGTGCTTTGCTGTTGCACATTAAATCAACATCATATCTGAAAGCCCTTACGTCAGGCAAACTATAAAGCACCATAACATGCATAAATCAGACCTTTATGAGGTGCTAAAGTGCAAGTCTGAAATGTGGCATGCATTTTGTCTGTGATAACAGGCAGACACTTTAAGCCTGTGCAGAGGGTCTTACCAGTCGGGATGTTTGTGAGGTCCTCCCGGAGATGCCCGACTGTGTACCACACATGCTGAGGATACAATGACTTCTAACCCTGATGGGAAAAAAGGCTAAATCACTATTAATATCATTCCTGTAGCTCAAACAATGGTAGGAGCATAGCATAACAATTCCTTGGTTATGAGTTTTACTCTCATAGAATGCATGAACTGATAAAATATGTCTTGAATGATACATCACTTAAAAGCTTCTGTCAAATGCATCAATTTCTTGCTGAATAATTAGAATATTTAGATTAGAGATATTTAGATTTACAATTAAATAATTAAAACAAAATGTGTTAAATAATTAAAACAAAAATTGGCTGAAATATAAAATGTATGATATCATACTTGAATGCATGAATGTTTATAGTATATATTTTTATTTTTGGTGTTTGCACATTTTATGTTTTGTATTTTGTATGTGTATATAATTCTCTTTATTGTATCTATCTTGTCTTGTTATCATGTTTGCACTGTAGGACTTCTGTCACTAAAACAAATTCCTCGTATGTATAAACATACCTGCCAATAAAGTGATTCTGATATCATCTGCTAAAAAATCTGCACCCTGGCTCTGACTTTTGCAGCTCACTTGCCTCATCTAGACAGTAAAGCTGCAGGTCAAGTTATGTCCTCCTCACCTGGTCAGACTTGATCTCAGATTTGCAGGGAGTTGATGCCATTTTTGTGACCTCAGGAATTTACTACGTACACATTTGCAAATCTTGACTGGAAAATAGCAAGGTTCTGGATGTGATGCATAAAACATGTTTGGTTTTGTTTGAAACATAAGAAGCCCTCTTCTTTATTAATAGCTAACAGGAAGTGGGCCTGCCTGAAAATAAAGATTAGACCGGAGGGTTGAAATCGCTAAGTTCCTCTAGAAAGTTCAGGTTTAGCTGCGTGGCCGGGTAGGGTAAAAATCCTGAAATCGAAACGTATTGTAACCATTGCAACTAGCTATCACAAACGTGATTAGAGCCTTCAAGTAAACACCATCTATCTCACCTTGTGAAGAGCAGATCAGCCTCGTATTTCAGAGTGTAGAAATGTCATTTCATGTTATCGTGTAGGACAACTTCCTCACCCTCACTGCAGAGACATAAGAATAGGCATAGAGAAACCTCCCAGGCAGTTATGCTCACCCTGTGATTGACTGCACAGTGACTACTTGGCTGCATGTATCAGGGAGTTTAACATTCCAGCTCAGGCATCGTCGGTGCCAGGATGCTTTTCCCTCAGAGTTCATAACATTCCAAACCATCAGCAATGTTCTAGACACTTTAACTAAGACCATCTAGCAGATTTCAATGCGTATGGTCATCCTGTGATCAGTAATGCGTATTTTTGTTTTTGTTTTGTGCTCCACGCGGGATAAAACTGTGCTACCAAAAATAAAACTTTTAAAGTAAATTTTTTAAAAGTAAAACATGTATTTTTCTATTCAGTATTTTCTTAATCATAAGACTGCAAAATAATAATAATAAATAAATATTTTTAGTTTCATCTATATTCTTAATTACTGTATACATATATTTCATATCCAAACATGCCCTACTGGTAACCTCAACATGATCGTACATGATCCAGCAACACAGAGCGACTGAATTCAATTCCAAATGAAACGTTACCTGGGAGTCAGAAATGAAATGTTTAATCAAAGTGCTTTTAATAAACTCATATAATTTGACTTTTCCGCATTTCATGTACGGATCATGTTGGAAAGAGTCTCAAGTAAGTATGTTTGGATATAATATAATATACAGTATTAAGAATATAGATGAAACTAAAATATTTATTTATTATTATTATTTTAAAATCTTATGATTATGAAAATACTGAGCAAAACCATGTTTTAACAAAATTACTTTAAAAAAGTTTTTATTTTTAGTAACATTTCTCCGTGAGCTAAAACAAAAACAAAATAACGCATTGATCACAGGATAACTAAGTAACCGCATTGAATCTGTAGATAATGATCTTGGCAAAAATGTCTGCGTGTGCTGACAGTTTGAATGTTATGAGAAACTCTGAGAAAGCATCTGAACACCGACGATGCCTGTTCAAATGTTAAATGCGCAGTCAGTCGTGTATAACTACTGGGAGAATTTCTCATGCTATTCTTTGCTGCACGACGAGGTAGTGTCTACGCGGCTAACATGATGACATTTTCTGCTCGCGAAATACGGGCTTGTCTGCTCTTGCAGGTGAATAGATGTGTTTGTTTGAAGGCTCTGTCAATGTTTAATAGTTGAAAGTAGTAACGGTACAACTACGTTTCGTTCTCCGAGACACCGATACGGCAAGCGAACTTCTCTGAAACCCTGTGGCTCCGTTCAGCACTCGGTGGTCACTTCGCTAGCTGTGCGAAGAGAACCTTCGTGTTCAAACAGAGCCAAACATGTTTCTCTATGCATCGCAGTCGGGAACATGGTGTACGATCGGAGCTGCAAATGTATTGCAATTCCTGGTCACAAAAATGACGTCCCAACTTCCTGCAATCCGGATTTCAAATTATTCGGAGTGAGAGGAGGACGCAACTTGACTCGTAACTACTGTCTGGGCCTGGTGGTACGAAAGCTGGCAAGAAATCAGGAGCAGAAGAATACAATTTTGGCAGATGATATCAGAATCACTTTATTGACGGTATGTTTACACGCGGCGAATTTGTTTGTGACAGAAGCTTTCTACGAACAACGCGATAACAGACAAGACGAATAATAAGAAAATTATATACAATATGCAAATAAAATACAAAATGTGCGAAACACCAAAAATAAAATGTACTATAAACATGTGATATCACCACATTTTATATTTCAGAAGCCAGTTACTGTTTTAAACCAACGCATTTTATTTAATTGACAGTGTAAATCTAAGCTATTCTAATCTAAATGTTCTAATTATTCGGTTAAGTGATGCATTTGACAAACTTTAGTGATGTATCATTCAAGACATACGACTATCGATTCATGCATTCTATGGTAAAACTCGCCAACCATGGAATTGCTGATGCTATGTGCTGTTGAAGCTCAAAAATGATAATAGTGATTGTGTCATCGAGTGATGAAATCATTAGCCTCCTCGGCACGTAATGACTTACGCAGTCGAGCATCTCAGAGAACCTCTGCAGGCTGTCGACAACAGATTTCTGCGCAGGCTTAAATGTCTGCCTGTTATCACGGAGCAAATATGCCATATTTCAGACTTGCACTTTTGCACCTCATAAAGATCTGTTTCGCGATGTTATGAGTCGCGCTTGCTGATTTGAGAGCTTTTCGAAGCTATGAATGTTTAATGTGCGTAACTAAGCACCTAACTTAAAAATAGTTGATTTTTATTCTTTCTCTGAATAAAAACCGCTTAATTTAATAGTAATGTCATAAATTATTGGTAAATCTAGTTAATCTTTCAACCAGATCTGAAAATGTTTTAGTCTTCTTCGTAATCAAAGGAGGCTTTAACAATGCGGCTCTAATGCACATCGAATTCCACAAGCATCGGTAAGGTAATCTGTTTTTGTGAGAAAGCGTTCGCGCTCCTTTTACGCAGAACTGCTCAACGCCTGACGTGCCAGTGCGGTGGCGCGTCAACACTGCCTTCTGAAGACGTCGGCGTGTGGTGGTCCTCGTGCTATTGCGCTGCACGAGTGCGGCGCAGCATTGACTGCAATAACAGCTGACTGAAATGAAGCAGCTACTATTTTGTAATCGTGTTGCAGATGAAGCTTTGATCATCAAAACCTTTGCAAATGAACCGTAATTGAAGAAAGAGAATCATGCAATAGACATAATATATCTGGTTTTGTTACATCTTAACACTTTCATTCCTTTCTCGCTCAAACAAACAAAAAAAACACACTACACACACACACTTTAATTACAATTGTTACTGAAATAATTGAACGCTAAATGTCTGCGTAAAAGAAGTCAAGAAACGAGTAACACATTGACACAAACAACATCTAAATATTCGCGAAACAAGTGTTGTTTAAATGGCACAATTCTATTGTTTGAAAGTAAATATTATTTGTTTAATTAAACAGATATGTCAAATGATTCGTGGAAATTAATAACATCAATCATTCATTAGATTTAAAAAATAAAAGTTTATTGACAATATAATATGTGTGTTTACACTGTCTTATATTTGATATGTATTACACACATACATTGAAAAAATATTATGTTTATAAATAATATATATTTGATAAACTAATTATATGAGTAATTGTGCCTATATACATAATAATCAACTCTTTTTTTTACACATATGTTTATATGCTGCACGGGTGATATCATGTTTAGCGCACTAATAGAGCAGCGGTGTCAAATGTCGAAACATGAGTGCCTTCTATATTGTGCTATAAATGAACTGTTAAGTAAATATTGCAGTATTTTAGTGAAGCGCTTTCTCTCACTGATGCTTTATCTGTCGAAAACTGAAAACATTTTTCTTCAAGTTCAACGAGCTGACGACGTGGCATCGGCTCTCGTTCTGCTGAAGGAAGAAGACGTCAGGTATGGTACCTACAGCGACCTAGCTTCCACGTTACAAGCGACGTTGCTACGGACAACGTAAATCCTTGACTGGTAACGAAGATGCTATCCTCGTAACGAGCGAACTAAAGCATTGACAAATGATGTGTTTTTCGACCGTCTGTCGGACGAGTTTGAAACTATTGTACGCGGCATGTAACATGACATCTTATCTGTGCTGAATATTTGACTGCCCTGTCGGAGTGCTGAAGACTACCGCTACATCGGCGTGATAGTGGTGACCTGTCTGGCGTTGTTCACCGCAATGAACGCAGGACAGGGTCAGACCAGCAGCACAGTTCAATCTCTTCTGTATTGCTGATAACGTACTACCATCTGCAGCAGGATTATGCTGCTGACGACCAGAAATCTGAACTCGCTGCTTCAAACCTGTATGAAAATGTGATAATATTTTAGAACAAGCATCAATACCAAATATAAAATGGCTCTGAAACTAACTATGTGCTATGCTGTGTACCTTTTCGAATAATCTAAGATCAGAAAGAAGAAAGGAAGAGACAAATGTTCCCATCTGGACTCGTCATAGGCTTGCTTACCTCTCCATACTCCTTTGGCACTTTAATGTGTCCTCTTTTTGTGGTGTTGAGTAAATTATTCTGTCGACCCCAATACATCTTTGCTTTCAGCTTTCTGATAGTTAAATTTCAAAACGCATTGAAATGAACGCTCTGTGGAAGTATTGTTATTCAGCCATGGCTTACTACAACTTCTGCTACTGCAACGACCCACTGCAAGCGAGTGCTCTTCTCAACCCTCGCATGATGTTCGAACGATCTTGACGAACACTGAAAGATAATTCCAGAAAGCTTTCACGGGGTCTTTGAAAGCGCCCGGTCATTTGCATTTGATCAGTCAATGTCTGACTCTGCAAATAACACAGAGAGCCTCGAGGCTAACAATATAAACGGCACCAGTCTTCTTCTTGGACATCACGAAAAAACGGAGAACGAAAAGAAATATAGCATTTTATTATGTGTGCACGTCGTTATTATATGTATTGTAATATTGAGCTGGAAGTAATAGTAGCTCTGACTTTTTGCGGTGGCGTAATTATTGATGAAAATGAACTTTGTTGTGAACTTGCGCAATTTTAACAAGTATTCTCTTCTGTATACTCCTAAACAATTATGCATCGGCATTTACTGTTTTCTATATGCTTATTTTCGAACTCAAATATTTAATGAAACCGAACATTATTTTAATATTATTAATATTGATAAACTTGAACTATAAATCAGGTTCTTCGTACACAAATTTCGGTGTTCTTTCATGAACAGTGCGTCTCTGTCGACATCCTTTCGGATACTCCATGACTGGCAGCACATCTGATACTTCACACCTCAACAAGTAGCCTTTAATAACACTATGCATTCATTCATTTCATTAAGAATATTGTTCAAATCTTCCTAACATCAAATGATGTTGAGTCTTTTACAATATGTTTTATTTTGAAACATTTGCAGGCTCTTGTGATGGATCCCTGATATAATATTTTTATCTGTATATCTAAATATAACTGTCCAAATAAGATCTGTAAGAATGAAAAGAATGATGTTGAAATAAAGGCGAATGATATAACACTTAGCTCTTATATACACAATGTATGCAAAAAGAAAATGTTGAGCCAACTTGTGAACAACTTGTTGACAATGTTGGTTTTATTGAAACAGTATACATTTGTTCACTTTAAAACAGTATAAAAAAATGAACGCTGAAAATGCTCAGATATGTAGCTATTTTCATCGATGACGCCTTATCCCCAAATGCATTCTTAAAAATGAATGACAAGGGTATATATTATGATGAAACCATTTTTGAAAGTAATTGTATGCTTCTTTATTCAGGTGCAATCTAATGTAAAACATTGAACCAATCGAGGTGTCGGCCGATAAAACAAGTGCTCTCTTTGGAAGCACTCCTCCTGCATTGAAGTACCATAACCATCCCGGTCGTAACGAAATCACGCTGTCTAAATCAGCCTCCTACAGGCTGCGGCAATATGACGCATTACTAGCAACACATGCAGATGTCAAATAACATCACTGTAGTTCTGTAATTTATTTTGTAGTAACGGTGTATTGACAACAATGCATTGCTTTCTTCATTTTATACTAATCATGGTATATTGCCTTTCATTGTAACGAATGCTGAGTCATTAATGTTGTTAAGAATTCGTATTATATTTACGTGCTGATGTTAACCAGTTGATTGCGCTTGAACAAAAGCCATGGCTACCTTTTAAATTATTGAAGACCACAGACCTCGATAGTCCCTGACTCCAAATATTCTAAAAAGCCATGCACAAAATATAGCATTGAGGATGATCTGTCATGGTAGATCAACCACATACAACAGCAAAGTAATCCGATTACAAAAGTGATGATGGCTTGGATAAAGGCATCACTGAATAATAAAAAGTTATTATGACTGTCAGTCAATTTAATTTCTTTCTTTTAAAACATTTGAAAAATATTGTTTCAAGATGTATTTACATACCTCTTGAATGAGGACCATACAGATATTTGTTTGACATTGCATTTCCAGTATCATACACTATTGGAATTGCAGGTCCATTATCAACGATGCATGTGCCCATTCCAAACCTCACAGGAAATTTCTGGAAAACAAGAAAAAAACATCTGCTTTAGCTGTGCCTATATGTCTGTAAATGTTTCAAACTTAAAAATGCTGTCAAAAGTTTACTGGACCTTGAATAAATTGAAAAGGTTTCCTCCGTGTAAGGTTAAGAAGTGGTTTTCAGTGTGGTATCTCAGGATGGAGGCAGTTTTCCAGTGTTCCAGCTCAATATTATTAGAAACGTGCCACACAGATATGTCCTGTGCCACAATGTCATGATATCCAGGATTCTGTCAAGTAAAGTCACGTTTATTTATATACTGCTTTATATAATACAGTTTTGTTAAGTTTCAGATTGTAGATAAGCATAATTTTGATTGTCTTAATATCCTTTACTTTGAGCCATGGCTGTACCAATAGTGTAATAAAAAATACCTTATAATCATCACTTGTGGCAGCTTCTGCAGCTCCGAATGTGACTGTGTTTGCCCATGTCCCATCACCCTCAGGCCAGTTTGGGTTGCTGCCCTGCTGACTAGACCAGCGATCCCCAACAGTACACTTTCCGAACATGTTGTTTTCATGAACACTGGCCACCAGCGTCCAGCCGCCGCCAGCAGTGGTCATATCACAGAACGTCTGGTAAAGGACTCCTCTTGAGGAGACCAGATAGTACAGGCCGTCTGATTGAACGCAAGCATTTTTAAGTCAACTGAACGCAGTTTGGTGCTTAAGATAGCAAAAATAAATAGAAAAGATCATACCATCAAAAACGTGATACTTCTCACGAATTTCTTTGCAGCTTCGAGCAGCATATTTAATTCTGCCCAGAAGTTTTACAACTTCAGGGTTGATGTTGGTTTGATCCATAATATTATGTGGTGCTTCTTGTTGAGTAGCTAAAATATTAAACATAAAGACATAGTGTAATACATTGTGATATGAAGTTAGATAAAATCATTTTAAAATGAAAAAAAATACACTCACTTAATGCTGCCTCACAGAACCATAAATTCAGTGAGAGTGAGAGGCTGAGAAGGATCCATGAAAACATGTTTGTACTTTGCAAACAAAAGGAGAAAGGTTATTCACAATAGCACATTGAGCACATCTCTGTGTTACAGGAACTGCCTTATCGCTGTTATACATTTTTTGCATTTATGATGTAATTTGTCAAAAATAGGTTGATTCATATTTATGAATTGCTCTCAGGTGAATCTTGACTTTTACTACTAAAAGGAAAGGCTTTGGCTGCACTGTAGGAAAGACACCGTTGATGTAGATGAGAATTTGCTTCCGATGAACAGTGTATGAACCTGCAAAGAACCTGCATATTCTTCATGTACCGTCTTGTTTAAGGGGCGTTTCCTATTACTACATTTCTAATAAAACGATCTTGTCTTTTTCTTTTTGTATTGACAAACAGTAATAAAGCGAAAATGCTGTCTAAAATTTGCAGTCAACAGTCTGTGCAACATAGAGTAATAGTGTGTAATAATGTGTAAAAATCGTGCTGCGGTCATCCTGCCCGTAAACGCAACCCGCCGCTGGAAGTGGCACTTTTAAGTTTCTTTCGTAAAAAAAAAAAAAGTAGATAAAATACAAAGGTTACGTCTGATTATTTCACTCTCAATCTTTTCCTTATTTTCTTTGTATGATTAAAAAATTCTTACGTTTTTGTCGTGCGTTTCCCTGTTCTGATTTAGAGAGCACCTTCGACGCAGCTCGGGCAAGTCTGAAGATGCGCGTGGCCCTCCAGCGGGCCAGGTTGCTTCCGCCCTCCGCTCTTTGGCTGGCGGCCAGAGGAATGCGAAACAGGTTTTTACAGCCGTTATTTTTTAGTTCCCGAAAAGGACGTGATTTAGCGAAACGCTAGTTCAAATGATCACTCTGAAACAAATTCTGTCGCCCTCTCCTCTCTTTGACTGATGGGAATACGAGTAGAGAACTACTTGGACGACTGGTTAATTATGGCACCCTCAGTGAGCGAGCTTTGTAGTCACAAAAATATTGTCATCAGCCACCTCCAGCACCTGGGGCTCACAATAATATGTTTAAAGAATGTTACTGTGGCTGATCAATATCTCATCGTTTTGCGCAGTCCATGTCCCCAGTCACCTGAACCACGTTGCGGACATGTTATCAAGACAAAGAGTGACTCAGGGGGAGTGAAGACTGCACCCCCAGACTGTGGTCATGATATGGAATATATTCAGACAAACTGAGGGGTAGACCTCTTCACATCTGTGGAGAACACTTGTTGTCCACTCGTTGTCAAGTTTTTTTCCTTGAGCGAACTCCCCACTCTGGGAGAAGACGCGCTTGCCCACCCTTGAGAGAGTTCACAAGCTTTTCCTCCAGTGAAAATCTTGCATCAGGTACTGTGCAGAATCAGTAAGGGAAGGAACTGGTTTTGCTAGTTGCGCTAAAATGGCCAATTTAACCTTCCTGAGATGTTATTGAGCCCTCCATGGCCTATTCCCCTGAAGAGGGACCTCCTTTCTTAAGTGAACGGCTCAATCTGGCACCACAACCTGACACTGTGGGACCTGCATGTCTGTTCGCTCAACAGAGCCTGCCCACTTCAGCATCGTTAACTCAGCAAGTAATGAGAACCATTTCTGAAGCAAGAGCCCCGTCCACCAGGCGCCTGTACACTCAAAATTTTTACAAATTGATGCAGCTCAAAGAACATAGATCCAGCAACCTGCTCAATAGCATTCATTCTGTCATTCTTACAAGAGCACTTGGATACCTCAGGCCCTTCATGCTCAAAGTCTACATAGCTGCGATCTCAGCCTTTCATAACGGTATTGACAAACAGCAGGTTGACAAGAATAATTTATTGGTTAAATTTCTTCGCGGTGCAAGACCCTCCCCGCTTGAACACTATCCCCGTCTGGGACTTGTCTCGGGTCCTAGATGCCCTGACACCCCCCTTTCAAACCTCTGCAGTCAGCCTTGCTTAAGGTTGCTCTCTCAAGACGCTTCTGCTGGATCAGGGATTTACATGCTCTCTCAGTCAGTGAATCTTGTTTGAGCTTTGGTATTATGTATATGGCTACCATTGCTCACGTAGCACAGCTGTCTGAGGAGGGTTGGTTTTGGTAGCTTGGTTAGGGCCATCCCACCCAAACTCTTTTCATTTAGATTTTTGCCTTGTTTGTACCAAGTTATGTGAGCGACCTGAGATATCAGTACCCTTTCAGAGGAAATGTTTGGTATATGTCTGTCACCTTCTTGATGCTCTCTCACCAGCTGGACAGGCATGTGCTTCAGCATGACATGATTGGATATTGTTCCCCAGTGCCCATTAGGACGGAGAGTTGAGTTCCCTAAAAGGGGGACATCTTGGGTTTATTTATGTAACCATGGTTTCCTGAAAGGGAACAAGATGTTGTGTCCCTTTGCCATGACAACTGAGTTGGTGACGTGTTCAGCAGGTACCCTTTTATACTTTTGGGTACCCGCCTACAGTGTTTTTATCTCACTAGTGTTCTTTAGTCAAGAAAATAGTCTGTGTATTTCACAGCTCTTTGTGTAATCTGAGGCCAAAGATTAGATTCTAAAAAATAAGAATAAGGTATTTTTAACTAAAACTTGACACTGACCTAAAAGTTTGAAGTTGGTGTGTAGTTTTGATATTAATGTTTATTGCATATTTCAGTTTAATGAGTCTCACCATGATGGTGTTTATTGCTTGTGTGAATGACACTGAGCTCCTTCTATATACATTCATATTCAAAAGCTGCTTGTGATGGGTTTTGGTTCGTCATGTGACTTTCTCATCACCATCTGCTTTTGGTGGTTATCAGTGTATTTCAAATGTGCAAAACAGATTTCAGTGCTTTACTTTCAGTACAGTTTTTCTCAATTGCTAATACACTAAAACCCATTGGCTGAACAAAGTTGCCTAACCTAATTTAGCTAATTGTGCATTCTGTTGTCAATACCATTTCACATGTTAAAACACAATTTGCAGATCTCACTCAGCAGACTTTTCAGCAAAACTCCAAACACATTCTTAACACACACTCTGCACTCTACGCCTGTCATCCATACTGATAAACACAAGTGGCAACAATCAAATACAAACAGAGAACACATGTAATTGAACACAATCAGTTTAAAGAACTATGATAGAACATGTTTTCATTCAAAAGACAATAACAGAAAAATATTTTTGAGATTAAACATTTTGTTCTCCCTGAGAACTATATGTTTTGAACAATGCGTTTTCTATTTTTCGGTTTATAGTTTACTGACTGCTTGAAAGTGTATATAATTTTGATCACTGTTTATGATTTGAGAGCAGTGCTTGAGTTAAGTTTTTACAGTTTTTTTTACAAATTGTAAACTTACAGTATTTCCCAATTCTGATAAGGTCTGCATCGTAAGACTCACTGAATTGTGAGAAAGAGGTCACAATTACTGTTTTTACTTTATGTGATGGAAACAAGCTTGCATAGTAACCAATGTCAGACCATGAATGCTGAAATTTGTGTTAATGACTTCAGCTAGCATCCATATCTAATCCCCATCCACTGAAAATAAATTTCAGTCAAGTTTCTAATTTAATTTTTGCATAAGGGACCCAATTTTTCTTTTTTTACATTCTATAAAATAATGACTCATCCAGTTTAAGATACTGCAGTATCTTGCCAAGAATAAACAGTCAACACTATAAAATGGGTTTCAGTTGAAGGTAAACTGAAGACTAAATTAAAAAAAAAAAAAAAAAGTTTTCATAAAACATGTTGTCACGACCCAGGCTTGCACTCAGGTCTCTGGTGTGGTGGTCAAACGATTTACCGCTTAGCCACAAGAGGAGTAATGTTGGACCCAAAGGAAACACTTCAGGCAGAGCTCCAAGCAATGTAGATTTAATTAAAAAAAAAAATCTTTGCACAAAAAAAAAAAAAAATAATTCCAACAAAAGTCCTTGGACCGAGGTAAACTTAACAGTGCAAACAACAGAAAGGAGTACTTGGAAAAATAAAAACTTCACGGGAAAAACTAAATCAGTAAACTGCATAGGAAAAAACACCTAATAACTTAATAGAGCGGTAGCTTGAGGAACTAGGAAATACAACGCAGCAACTCACAGTAACGAAAAAAAAAAAAAAAAAAAAAAAAAAACAAGTGAAGAACAGAGAGAAAATCACAACTTAAATACCCAATGGTAAACAAGGCACAGGTGAACTAGATATCACTAAACAAGGACACACGAGGAAGAACTAAGGCAGGGGGAACACAGGGGCCTCTAGAGGCATGGAGAATAACTGCAGGGAGTGGGATGCTGACACATGTATTACACAAAACAATAACAATAGTTACATATTTGCAGAAACCTATTAGCAATATGGTCAAATCATGGAAAACATTCACTAACACGAGAAGGCAAAATGCAAATTTGTGTCCATATGTATATAAAGTTGCCATTTAATGCTATAATAAGGAATTTTAAATTGTTATTTATAGTGATATATTTGTTAAATGTCTGTTTTATTAGGCTACAATATAATACATTTCACAGCTGTTTTTTTTTTAACAGAATGGATGTACAGTGGTGTAAAAAAGTGTTCCTGGTTATTTTTGTATGTTTGTCACATGTTGTGTGACACATGTTTCAGATCATCAAACAAATTTAATTATTAATCAAAGGTAACAGAAGTAAACACAACATGCAGTTTTTAATTGAAGGGGTTTACTATAAAAGGAAACGAAATCCAAACCCACATTGCCCTGTGTGAAAAAGTGCTTGCCCCCTGAACTAATAACTAATAACTGGTTGGGCCTCCCTTAGCAGCAACAACTGCAATCAAGCGTTTGTGATAACTAGCAGTAAGTCTGTTACAGCGCTCTGGAGGAATTATGGCCCCCTCATCTTTTGTAGAATTGTAATTCAGCCACGTTGGAGGGTTTTCGAGCATAAACTGCCTTTTTAAGTTCATGCTTAAACAGATGGCCGGACATTGTCCTTCAGGATTTTTTGCTAGACAGCAGAATTCATGGTTCCATTTATCACAGCAAGTCTTCCAGGTCCTGAAGCAAAACCCCAGATCATCACACTACCACCACCATATGTTACTGTTGGTACGATGTTCTTTTTCTGAAACGCTGTGTTACAGATCTAAAGGCACACACAGAAACATGGGAAAACACACAACTATCTTACATGAGAAAATGTTATCTTCATTCTTGGAGTCACAAATAGCATGAGAAAACTTTATCTTCAAAGTTAGAGGTTATTTTTAATTCATTTAATTCATTTTGCTCTCACATCATAGGACACATACCCTCGTGCATCACATACAAGCTAAAATGAAAGATAAATGTGACACGAAACATCCTCAAATATGATTCACACTTTTCTGCATCTATCAAAAAGAAATTACTGACCAATATGATGGATGTATACATCATAATACATAATTGTGCATGTAACATTCAAATGTTTATTAATGTGGTATATCCCGGACAGATGGAAATGAAGCTGGTGATTTTGGTTTCAAAGTCTCAGCGATAAAAGAGAAGTACAGCTGCTTCAGTTATCTCTCGGGAAGCACTGTGGTCTATATGAGTGCCATAGCCATCCCAGTCGAAACTTGTAAAGTCCCCACACTGTCTAGGGGCCTCCTGAGGGAAGTGTCCACCTCCACCAATACAGAACTGCAAAAATATTAGTGCATTACTAAAACTGCATAACCAGAGAATATCTGACTTAAAAACAGTTCTACATAACCCGGGTGGAAGAATTAAGCTTCTGAAAAGGGGGCCGGCATCACCAGCTTATTTGCATTTAAAGAGACAAATACAAAAATTGCATTTTAGCACATACCCCAATAATAGCAACTTGCACAAAACTAGAACGAAAAATTATCTGTGGGGTAATTTGAACTAAAACTTTACATAAACACTCTGTGATTATCAGAGACTTATTTTCTGTCTTGTAAAAAGCAGAATAATAGGTTTCCTTTAAGACATGTTTTTGCCTTTCTGTCTGCTTGCCAGAAAAACGTCCACTGGCACTAATGCCGTCTATGGATATTGTCATAAATTATCCATATTATATTTTAAACTCACATGTTCAACTGTGGGACAACTGGTTGGTTTAACTCCTGAACAAAGAGCCATGGCTGCCTGTTCTTTGTTGAAGACTCTGAATGTGATGAATCCAGTCTCGAATTGTGCTTGGAAAAAAGAAGAAAATACATTATTGATGATTTATGCTCCACTCAATATCTACAACCTGTCATGATAGATCCCTGTATATTGCTTTCTTCGTATAGAGTTTTATATTATGAAAACATGAATACATAATGTAATAAGTAATATAAGTTATAGAGTAATATTCCCGTACTTTTCATTAAAGGACCATACAGACTTTGGGTGTAATCCTTATTTCCAGTGTCATATACTATTGGAATTGCAGGTCCATTATCAACTTTACATGTGCCAATTCCATACCTCACAGGAAATTTCTGTAAAATGAAGATGAGAAACAAATTCTGTATGTGTCTCTAAACATTTATTGGTAACACCTTACAATAAGTTCATTAGTTAACATCAGTTAGCAAAAAATGGTTAACATGAACTAAGAATGAATAAGAATTCTACAGCATTTATTAATCTTAATGCTAATTTCAGCATTTACTAATGCATTATTAAAATCCCAAGTTGTGTTTGTTGACATTAGTTAATGCACTGTGAACAAACATGAACTAACAATGGTTGTATTTTATTAATTAATGTTAACAGATGAGTTAAAAACAAGCTAATTGTCCTAAAAGTAAAACTCAAAACAGTTTATCTGACCTTAAATAAATTGAAAAGGTTTCCCCCGTAGAGGCTTAGGAAGGTATTTTCAGTGTGGTATCGCAGGATGGAAGCAATGGTCCAGTGTTCCAGCTCAATATTATTAGGAACATGCCACACAGACACATCCTGTGCCACAATGTCATGATATCCAGGATTCTGTGAAAAAAAAGAAAATAGACATAATTGTCAGTTCAATGTCTTAGTGTCCTTGGTTAAACCATTGCTGTAAAACCATAAATGTAATTAAAAAACAACCTTATAATCATCACTTGTGGCAGCTTCTGCAGCTCCGAATGTGACTGTGTTTGCCCATGTCCCATCACCCTCAGGCCGGTTTGGGTTGCTGCCCTGCTGACTAGACCAGCGATCCCCAACAGTACACTTTCCGAACATGTTGTTTTCATGAACACTGGCCACCAGCGTCCAGCCGCCGCCAGCAGTGGTCATATCACAGAACGTCTGGTAAAGGACTCCTCTTGAGGAGACCAGATAGTACAGGCCGTCTGATTGAACGCAAGCATTTTTAAGTCAAATGAACGCAGTTTGGTGCTTAAGATAGCAAAAATAAATAGAAAAGATCGTACCATCAAAAACATGGTATTTGTCACGAATTTCTTTGCAGCTTCGAGCAACATATTTAATTCTGTCCAGAAGTTTTTCCAACTC